>NC_057811.1:245133737-245134024 GCF_018294505.1 Triticum aestivum | reverse complement strand
GCGCCTGTATTCCCTGTACTTGCTGCAGCCCCTGTATTTGTGTATGTATTCCAAAACTGCGTTGTTTATGATACTACACTGCTTTTGTCTAAACAAATGCACTTCATTATATAGAGTTGCGGCCTACATTTGATTTTTTTGCTTGTACGTGATGCATCCCCTATCACATCGCCTCCCTGCCTATCTTAGGGGTGTGGCTCTGGGGTTGCGTGCGTCCTAGGGTTGGAAAAATAGAATGTCTGCACTGCGCCAGTCAACCAAATGCACTGCATGCATTAGCACGAGGC
>NC_057811.1:245111932-245132717 GCF_018294505.1 Triticum aestivum | reverse complement strand
TAGGCGACTCCGTCACACCCCGCCACCTCCCTGTCTATCTTAGGGGTGTGGCTGTGGGGTTGCGTGCGTCCTAGGGTTGAAAAAACAGAATGTCCGCACTACGCCTGTCAACCAAGAGCACTGCGTGCGTTAGCGCGAGGCCGAGTAGGGGGGTGGGAGGGGGGGTCGTGATCCCCCTCCCCACCCCCCTGCGATGCCGAGCCTGGAACGAGCCGGAGCAGGCGGCGACGCGGCGTGCCGCGGCGCCGCATGCATAGGCGAGGCCGTCACACCCCGTCGCCTCCCTGTCACACCCCGTGCGCCTGGTACACAAGCCAGGGTGTGACGTGAGATTGTGCCGTTGTAGCCAAGTGAAAAGATTCGCCAAGTGGAGGAGCCGGTTTGACTCGGGCTAGCCGTGGTAGTGTTCTTGATTGGCTGGAAAAAATAACCGTCTAAGCGAACTGCAATGCTTTATTGACAGCGCATCTTCGGTCCCATACCGAACTGCACAGCGGACTACATTTTTTTAGGTGAGGGGGTACTAGAGTTACTTGCTAGTTGTGCGTTGTTGGGCTTTGTTTGTTTTGGGCTATGAGATTTTGTTGGGTCCGTTGGGGTGTAAGACGCATTGGGCCCAAGTCGGCCTATGAGCACGGCTGGTTCCCGATGCGCTGTGTGTGCGCTCTAATGTTTAGTCCCACCTCGCCCGCGGAGACCGCGCTTGACCTGTTTATAAGCGCTGGCGAGGCATCTCTATCGAACTCCTCTGGTTACTTGTTTGGGCGCTTATACACCTCGCTCGCTGCTCTATGCTCTCTGACCTATGGGCCCATGTGTGCCTGGCCCCATGCATTGTGGCTCAGAACGACTCGCCTACTGTGAGCGCAGACCTATTACGGGACTGGCTGGGGCCTGGTTGCACCTGGGTGGTCAATTTTTTTCCTTATCTGAAGCATTTTTTCTTTTGGATTATATATATTTCGTGGTAGTACAAATGTTGTCATTTGTACTTCTTGCACCAATGTTGAGTACTGCACTGCGCGTACCAAGTCTGTGTGTTGTGCACTGCACGAAAGTTGTTGCATCCCCTCTCGTTCTGCATTTAAGCATGTACGACACTTCATGTATACACTTTGTGAACTGTCTTATATTTGTTCTGTGAACTGTATTCACGTTTGTTTAGAATGGTTTGCGGATTATATTTTTTCAGAAATATTAATATTAATGTTCTTTTTCTATAATTACTATTGTGGACTGCATGTGGACACATGTGTACTACTTATTTTTACCATTGTGAACTGCATGAATCTTTCTTTTTTATGTATGGGTTGTAGTCAGATTACTTAATTTTCTTGTTTAACGTTGTTTTTTAATATGTTTTGTATGTGTGTAGTATGTTTTGGTATCACACATTAAATATTTCAAAGTTGTCTGGATACTTGTTCTAATACAAAACTAAGTTCAGCAAAAGCAAATGATCACAAGCAAACTGACGATACATAAGCAAACAACAGAAAGAAAATTTGATGATAATTCTAAAATGACATTGTTTTTACAAAAGAAATGTTCGATATGAAGCAACAGACATAATCAAAAGCTTGGAGACATGAAACAAAGATCAACACAACCACTAAAGTAAAATGAAACTAAACATAGCCCTGATTATTTCTAGTTGATGTATTGGATTACAGCCTTGTTCTTCTTCTTCTTCTTTACTTCTTTGTCTATTTTTGCCCTGTCCAGTCCCATTATGACATCATATATGATTCTCCATGACTCATATGTTGCGAATGCATCTATTGCTGCATACTTGATAAGCTTTTCTGGCAGCGGGCAAAATCCCCACCGAGTATGGTCCTCCTTGCGGTTAATTATTTTCTTCATGTCATGGTAGTGAATGTCTATCATCCTGCCGGCAACATCAGCCAAAGAGTCAAACTTCTTTTTATTGTATGGGTCTCTCCATTCCAGCTGAATATCAATGTACTTGTCGGAGTTGATCTCCAATCCAGATAAGTTCAGCTTGCTTTCGTCTCCTTCAATGGTGAATCCGACGAAGGTGTACTCACCATTATGAGGAATTTGTCTAGTTCCATTGGCCTGCAAGATGTTTGTATAGACTGAATATAGTTTATTTTCTTAGAACTACCAATGTTTTTTTGTTTTTTCTGAAACTGAAGTGCAATATGAATACCTAAATCTGTTGCGGTGAGTAGCTGCTAATACTTTGTTCAGCATAACTAGTAAATCTGATAATAGATTGCATAAACAATGCATGTTTTGTGCATGTTTGTATTCTTGAATTGAATTTCATACATATTTTGTATAGTAATGCTGTAGTTTTCTATTGTTCAGTCAAATAATTTGTATTAGGTAAAACAAAATAAAACTGCGTGTATTGCTAGATCATATAATTCAAGAATTGAACACATGAGTTACATGGAGCCAAATGAAAACTGTCAATGAATTCCTATGCCATGCTTTTTAAAATGAGAACCAAAGTTTAAATAATGGCAATTGCAGTGAAGAAAATTTAAAATCAATATTGCCAAGCAATAGTGTCGGCGTCCTGGGAACGGGGGTCCCCAGACTTGCCTGCCTGCGGCCCACGGCGTGGCTCCACCAGCGGCCCTGTACGGCCCGTCTTCACCAGCAAACACTCAAGACCCTCGCGAGGGGCCATGCCTCGCGAGGCGGACGACACAAGACCTCCTCGGGGGCGGCCTCACCAGGCTGGCTCGCGAGGGTCGGAGAGATCAAGGCAAGGGACACCTCGCGAGGTTCCTGTGACGCAAGCCATGACGACCGTGGCCAGGCGGGCGCCAGCGCGCGCAGTGTCCTCATTTCCTCTTTGGTGCTAAAGAGGCAAGCGCAGGCGAGGAGTCCTGAGGCATCAAGCAAAGGTTTCCATATCGATGCAACGAGACCAAGACCAGCAGGATGACAGGACGGAGGTCACCATGGAGCCCAAGACGGCGTCACCACCAGAGCCTTTGGCAGGCGAAGACCACCTTTAGTCAGGATAACTTGTACTAGTTGTCTCCCTTAGAATTTGGCCATTGTTGGATCCCTTCCCACTCAATATTTGGGGAGAGGACCAGGGCCTCTATAAATAGGACTAGCCACCATCGTAGCAAGGGGCATCATTCAGATCATCCTGAACCACACAAGTTCACCAAGCACAAGAGCACCTCTCCTCAGGAGGCTGTTCTTCCCTTGTAGCTGTTCATCCTCAGCCCAAGAGGCAATCCACCACACCACACTAGAGTAGGGTATTACACCACATCGGTGGCCCGAACCAGTATAAACTCTTGTGTCTCTCGTTCTTTGTGTTCGTCAAGCTAGGCCTTGCGATTGTTGCGAGAGCGGTCTAGGGAGAGAGAGATCTTCGTGCACACCCCAGTGTTCGAACCTCAAGGGTTTTGCCGGAACCCGAAATCCGACAAATAGTACATATTGATAGTTATTCTGACCTGCCTTTAGCTGCAGAGATGTGGTAGACAAGGCATTCTTTTTCTACGCATAGCTGGAGCACTGCTGCCCGCTCTGGCTTCACGTAGTGCGTGTACTCGACATCAACGCCGACTAGTTTGACGGGCATTCCGCCGAGCTTCCTCCTGAGCGTGGACATCATCTTGTCCACGTCTTCACCCTTGCTTGTGCAAACGACGTGGAGCTTGTGGTTGCCGTGGAGGTCGACGTCGTAGAGCTCTCTGGTGTACCTGCTGTGCTGCTTGTATAGGGGTGCATCCGCCATGACTCTCCTCTGCTCTCTCGTGTTTTTTCTGGAGATAGAGGTTAGTGAAAGGAAGTGTGGAGAAGAAGATGCAATGTGGTTTTTGGGGGGACGAAGCAGTTGTGTTTTCTCCTCTGCTCTCCTTGACAGGACGTGGGAGAGGTGGAGCGGGGTGGTAGCATGGTGGGGCTGTGTTTTTAGTTACGTGGCAACTGCAGAGAGGTTGTGCTATGGGGATGCTGTGTTAGTGCGTTGGAAATCCGGAACGTCGTCGCCTCTTTTTTCGTGACTAGTTCAGGTATGCACGCAACTGTCGGAAAATGTGATGATTGTGTTTTTGGTGAATTTTCCTAGTAAGAGCACTTCTTCGCTATCAGAATAGAACTGCATATGTCCACATAGTGTACTACATGGAAGTGAAATTTATTCTTCGTACACTGAATTATATTGGATCAGGATTCACACAGATGTACGCACATTTAGTTTTTTGATGGAGTTCTTTCTTTTTTTCTCTTTTTTTATTTTTTTGATGGTAATGCAACTTTTGTGTGGATGGAGGGTAGTGTGGGTAGGGGTGTCGGACTGCTTTGCTTAACTAACAGGGCTGCATTCTTCATTTTAGCCATACTGCATTGCAGTAGAAAGAGAACTGCATTCCAAAAAAAAGAATACTTCATGCTTCCATGTGGTGGACTGCATTGTTGTACGTTGCGGACTGCATTTGTACGTTTACTTGGGGCTTCCCGCGTTTTATTTATTAATAGCGAACTGTAGTTTCTGGCAGTGCCCACGCACATTTTTGTTGTTGTTGTTGTTGTTGTTGTTATTCAATTAAAAAATGTTTCTCATTTTTCTTTGATGTTTTATTTTTTTACTTATTGTTTTTTTAGTGGGCCGTGTTGGGCCTGTGTTCGGGGAGTGAGGACGCATTGGGTCCAAGTCGGCCTGTGAGCAGGGCTGGTTCCCGGTGCGCTGTGTGTGCGCTCTAATGTTTAGTCCCACCTCACCCGCGGAAGGCAGGCCCGACCTGTTTATAAGCGCTCGAGGCAGCCGTATCGAACTCCTCTGGTTACTTATTTGGGCGCTTATACACGGCGTTCGCTGCTCTATGCTCTCTGACTTGTGGGCCCATGTGTGCCCAGCCCAATGCATCGTGGCTCAGAACGACTCGCCTGCTGTGGGCGTAGATCTACTACGAGACTGGCTGGGGCCGGTTGCACCTGGATGGTCATTTTTTTAGTATTTTCTCTCATGTATTTTTTCCAATGTAGGGGTGTGCACTGCTTAGTAAATCATTCGTGCACTGCATTGATCAGTATTCTGTACTGCATGTGCACGCGTTCCGCACTACACATGTTTGCGCTACATTTTTGTGCACTGCATGGGTAGCATTTTTCTTTATTGTTTTTCCTCTTACGTATCCTTCTTCTAGTGTACGGGTGTGCACTGCTTTGTTGGCTCTGTGTGCACTACATTCGCCATAGTCCTGTGCTGCAGGTGTACACATTTTGCACTGCGTGCATCCTTCTTTGTGCCAAAGTTGTGACTGCTTATATCAACACTGCGGACTGCATGACTTACATTTAAGGAGTGCATCAGGTGCACTAATTCTGCCAAAGTTGTGCACTGCGTGAAAGTTCTTCTCTTGTGCTTCATTTTGAGCATGTACTGCACTTCATGCACACATATAGTGAACTTCCTGATATTACTTTGGAGAACTGCATTCACTTTTATTTAGAATGGTCTACGTATTATAATTTTTTAGAAATAATTATTTAATGATCTGTGGTTAGTTCGTGGGAATTGCTGCAGTCAAAGTACACCTTTTTTGGGGTCCTTTTTCTTTGGTAACATAAGCCTTTATTGATTGTCCTTCATTCTTGGTAACATAATTTTCATTAACTCCCCTTTAATTTTCAGTTTTGACCTTTTGCATTCCTCTTCTATAAATGTAGGCCAACTTCTACCCTTCCTTTGCAGTTCATTTCTCCTCTAGCCGCAACTTCTCTCCTTTCTCCAGCCTCTCTTTATTTTTTTTCGTTTCTAGGTTTTTGTTGCGATGGCTCCAGGCCCTTGCTCGAATCTCTCCTGCTGCGGCCATGGTTGTGGTGTGCCGACGCACTGCGATTGCTCAGCATGCTCGCATGCCCGTCGTGCTCATCGTGGGGGCAAGGTCTTGTGCCGAGCTGGGCGAGCGGAGCAGCTTGCATATGGCACAGTATTCATGGAAGGATTGGATATGGGCCACATCAACGTTGCTGCGTTCTATTCCGCCCTGCTTCGCCGTGGCCTTGGCCGCACAAGTCCTTTTGTCCATTAGCTTACGCCAACAGATGTGGAGACTCACTACAAGATGGTATTTTTCGCTTGATCTAATTTTTTCTTTGTGTTTTCTATCTTTTTTATAATTCCATACTGTTCTGAACTTCTAGTTTTTTAGGAACGCACTTATTTTGTTTTATTGAAGTGTACTGCACTGTGTACTTATATCTTGTTTTTATTTTTTTGCTTGTGTGCATGGAGGTCGTGTTTTAGTTTGCATGATTACAATATGTGAACTGCTTAGATATTAGACTAGCACTACTAGTTTCCACAATTTTTCCCGGTTGTACGGTGTGTACTACATGCAGGTAGTCTCAAGAACTTCATGATAGTTAGAAGCGTACTCCTTGTTTGCAAGTTCCGCACTGCATATTAGATTGCGTTTAATCTGTACTGCTTGTTGGACTGTTGTACACTTCATGTAGCTCGTGTTTGTACTGTGTGTAGGTTTTTACTGGTCTGTGCAAAGTATGAGAATTGTACTGCTAGTATCGTTGCCAAACAGTTTTAATTTTTTTTGCAGAAAATCCCCCAACGAGCTGTTAGGTATCTCCGGCTCAAGAAGAAGGGAATTCTCCAAGTTGTTGTTAGTAATGGACACCTTAAACCAGCCAAGTACCGTGTAGGCGTTGACGGGCGGCTGTGTCTGCAGAAAGGATGGAAGGAATTTTTCATTGATAGTGTCCTGAAGTCTGAGCAAGTTGTTGTCCCCAACTTCTTTGAACTCGAGGATCGTATGGTTAGAATCACGTTTGATGTGATTGGCTAAGGCTATGAGGTTGATTTGTAATAAGTACTTTTGCGTGTCGAACGCTTCATCTTTTTGATGTGTTTTGTAATAAGTACTTTTGTGATCTGAACCGCTTCAATTATTATTCAGAACTTCATGCTGCTAGTGAGCTAACTGCATTTTTACATGGTTTTTGGATCAAAATACGTCAATGTTTACTCTAGACTGCTATATATATATGGTATACTCTATACACCAATTCTCTTTACATGGTTTAGTTGAATAACTCATAGTCAGCGGGAAATTTGTGTTACACAAAATTTAAACTGATACATAAGTCGTACTGATAAGCAAACTGCTATGTATATGATTAATTTATTGAAGTTCATCTATTTGGTCATTAACCTACTGCTTCTCCACGGTGACTGAAGCGTGTCCAATGTCGCACTTTCTTTTGTTTTTCGTGGCGGTGTTGCTGGTTCTTATCTCTGCACCGTTGTGTTTGTAGCCCCTCGCGTGCTGGTTGATGGCGGCTTTTGTTTTTCAGCGCTGTGAACTGCATCTTTCTTTGCTCCCCCTGTGCTGGTTGATGGCTTCTTTCGTTTTCCAGTGCTGTGAACTGCATCCTTCTTTGCTCCCCGCGTGCTGGTTGATGGCGGCTTTTGTTTTCCAACGCTGTGAACTGCATCCTTTCGTGCTCTTACCTTGTTTTTTGAAAGTGGTGTCGTTCTCGGTTGTTTCTGTATAGCAGCATTCCCTTGTGGTGGTCTTGTTGGCATTGTTTCTTCATGTTCTTCGTCCTCTTCACTCTCTTCTTCCTCTTCCTCCTCTTCTCCATCTGTTTCTTCATAAGCCACTCCTTCTTCAGTTTCTTCATGTTCTTCGTCCTCTTCACTCTCTTCTTCTTCCTCCTCTTCTTCATCTGCTTCTTCATAAGCCATTTCTTCTTCAGTTGTGTCACCATCTTCTTCGTTGATTTCATCTTCTTCGTCTTCCTCATTTTCTAATCTTGTTCTTTTGGGGCAGGTTCTTGAATTGTGTCTCTTCCTCTTTTTGCAGATGCTACAACGTCTTAGTTTCGTCCATTTCTTAGTGTTGTGAGTGGAATTTCTGTTTGGTTGTGCATCGCCATGTCCTCGCTTTTCTTGTTCATGTCTTTTTGTACATGTCCGGGAATTGTTGCCGCTGATGTCATTACATGTCTTGCACTTTCTTATTCTCAGTGGGTGACCATCGCTGTCCAGCTTAGGCTGTGGCTTACTGTTTTTGTCATCATTTTTCTCCTTGCATGCAACCTTTTTCTGGGTTGCGTCGCCCCCTTTCTTCCTTCCTCTTGTGTTTGAAACAGGAGGTGGAAGAATTGTTTCTTTTTTGATAGCACCAGTTGCGTTGTGTTCGGTATTTTCTACTTGCTCAACATTATTGTCATGCTGGGATATTTCTGCTTGCTTTAGTTTTGCTTCTTCTTCTTCTTCTTCTTCTTCTTCTTCTTTGTTGAGCACATCAACTTCCTCAATCAGTGCCCTTATACCGACAACTCTCTGTGGCACCCAGCGTCGGACCTTGTCGCTTTGTTTGCAAGGTCCATTGCTGTTTCTGTCAGCAATTTTCTACGGCAAAAAAGCGAGCTTCCATCTGGTGCTGTTTGTTTGTAGTCTCTCCTGTCAAACGTTGCATTTGATCTTGCGTTACGGGTGTATCTTTTCATGATGTACACCTAAGGAATCTTGAGTACTCTCAAATGAGAAAGCATGCATAACACATGGACGCAAAAGAGCCCTGCAGACAACACATGATTTCTTTGTTTTGTAAGTGAACTGCATGAAATTAATAAACACATTTTTTCCGTTATTTGTTCATTTTAAAGAAGTGAATTTCATTTGGTTTTGTGAATTACTCATGCATGTGGACTTTTAAAGTTCAGTAAGTGAGCTTTCGTGCATGACTATCAGAAACTAGATTTTTTCCCTAGGAGTCGCACCTGTGTGTGTCTAGAGTTTGCGCTCACATTCGTATACACCTTTCTTTTCATCGGCGACCACTTGGAAATTATGCCTTGCCCAGTCAAATGCACCGTTCTCCTCTGAATGCAGTGCTACGGTAGAGTGTTTCTTTGAAATCTGCAAACACTGCCCTTGTATACACTTTTGATAGCTGAACTTCGAACCCAAACTGGGTTGTTGTCATTACCTCTGACTGCATGATCAGAAATGCACTATTATGAAAATTGTTTGTTTTTGTAGTTATATTTTAGCAATTTTTTATGGACATTTTGTTTACCTCATTTGCTACTGTCTCTGCGTGCTCGACAGCCTTCCTGGTCTGAATGCACATGTCCACCTGCTGAGTAAACAGATGGAGATCATGCTTCTCTTTGACAAAGTTTTTCTTCAGTATGTGGTTCATGCTCTCGCTTCTCTACGTGGAAGTCATCCGAGCACAGAAAATTTCCTTGTAGTAAGCCGAGATCCACTCGTGCCTGTCATCCCACAGCGAATTCATCACTTCGTCGTTTTGCAAGTTGTATCTCTGAATGAGCTCCTTCCATGCTCGTTCAAATGACGGCATTAGTGGGTGGTTCAGCACCGCATTGAGGTCATCCTTGAGTTTCTCGTGCGCCTTATACAATAAGGCGGGGTGGTCTTTGTACTTCTTCATGATATGCCACCGACACAACTTATGTAGTGTATCTGGGAGGATAGTATTTAATGCTGCCTTCATTGAAGAACACTGGTCTGAGAAGGCAGAAATAGTTTTTTATTAAGTTGTTTGTGTGTGTGTAAGATAGATGGAAGAAATATAAGTGTACCAAACAAACGTAAGTATACATGTGTTGTTTTTTTGTACCTGTGAGCATGCAGATTGGCGGCTTGTTGTTCATACATCTCAGAAATGTTTTGAAAACCCACTCGAACGACGGTATTGTTTCATCTTGCACGAGGGCAACAACAAATATGGTGCTCTGTAGATGACGGTTCACTCCCACGAAGACTCCCAGTGGCATGTGGAATTTGTTAGTTTTATATGTCATGTCAAATGTAACGCAGTCTCCAAAATCTTCATACGATCCTTTGCAACTTGCGTTGGCCCAAAAGACGTTTCTTACACGGTTATCTCCATCAATGTCATAATCATAGAAGAATTCTAGGTTTATCTTCTGCATCTTCTCAAAGAAATCCAGAAGTTTCTTGACGTCATCTTGGGACTCTTCTCTGGCAAACTTTTGTTTCCTGCATTTTCAAACGCAATGCAAACTCATCTCATCAAACAGGAAATAATTACCGATAGAATGCTCAAGTGACATGCTCTGTGATGTGCTTACTTGTTTACCCAGTCGCGGCTAGTATGTCCCATGTACTGCAGACCACCATACATACGCGACAACATTGACATCATCTGAGCGTGTGTGTGGTTGTCCACTTGCATGTCTTTCACTAACTGGTCTATCAAAGGATCGTCTTTTTTGTGCGATCGCATGTGCAAAAGCATCCCGGGGCTTTCCAGCATCTTGTGATTGTGGTTGAGTTCAACCATTTCTATCACAAATTTGCCATCCTTCCTCTTTTTGACTGTAATCTTTGCCTTGCAGTCAATCCTTTTTGATGTCTTCTGATGTTTCCGATGATAATTTGACACAGTCTGCTTGTGCGTCCCTTCTCTTGAGCAGACAATGTAGGCATTTATCCCGTGTTTTGCCCTCTTGCGTATGCCAAACCCTGCACATCTTGCATAATTGTTGTAAAAATCCCATGCCTTGTCATACGTGGTGAACTTCATTCCAGCGGCAGGTATGAGGTTCAGCGGCATGTTTTTATCCTGCATTAAGTGCAATGCTCTATGAGATAATTTGTTCTGTTCTGTTTTTTAAATACGAGGAGTGCATACGAGTTTAATAAAGCATTGCAATGTCCCTAAGTTTTCAGAATAATCCAATGTATTAGATGCTAGGTCAAACCTCACAAGAACTATCAGTGTGCACTGCAATGTTATATGAATGGACTGCAACTATTTTTTTTCAGAACATAAACTTACATGTGTGTAGAGTCGTTCACCCGATGGTGTTTGCAGCTCGCCGGGTTGTATTGGACATGGCGGGGTTATAGCAGATTTGTGTAGTTGAGGATCTCGCAGCGGCAATAGTGAGGAGGATTAGTACCTGCTGTTGACTTTTGATCGAGGCACCGTTGTTGGTCGTAGTGTCGAAGTTGATGCAGCAGGTCTGCTTGGAGCTCTGTTTTTTGATGCAGCAGGTGGACGCTGATCTCTGTTTTGGGGTGCAGCAAGTGGACGTGGTGGTAATCTAGTGTCGTGACGATGTCTGAGTGGATTGGTTTGAAAATTTTGGAGCGGTGGCACATCATCATAGTCATAATCATAATCATCATCTGCTGCAACATCGTGTTCAACTGCATCATCATTGTCTGTTCGGACATGCTCTCCAAACGTAGTGAACTCGTGCTTATACTCTGGGTTGAGAACTGTTATTGGCTCATCTTCCTCGTCATCATCTTCATGATCCCATAGGTGAGTGCCCTCCCAGACGAATGTGATATCATCGTCATCTTGGACTACCTCTTCTTCATGGAAAAAATCCTCTTCGAGAGAGTACTGCACCCTGTTTGTTGTCGTGAAGAATCCTCGAGGAATCTCAGGGGTAACCCAACCAGTATCTCTTTCAGAAGAAGCTTTACTCTTATGAAAGTTGTTGTTCTCAGTGTTGTCAATTATGCGTGGCATTTTGTATCTGCTGAACGTCATTTCCTGCACACAAAATGACCGAGCTGCATTGTCAAGTTAAATGAACTGAATCATGTGAACTGCAATGTGTTTGAAAGGGTACTGCGAAGTATTGCATGCTGACTGCATCACCCCACAAGGTGAACTGAAGCAACCACACTGCATCGTTATTCGTAATGAACCTATACAAGCGTGCTGCATAACCGAGCAAGCGTACTGCATAACCGAGCAAGTGCACTGCATTTTTCCCCACGACGAACTGAAGCAACCGCACTGCATTGTTTTTTGAGGCATACTGTACTGCTTGTACTGCTTTGTGTGGAATAAGTAAACTGAGATAGTTGAGGGAGTGTACTGCTTACCTCGTGTTGCAGTGCTTTCTTGCGTTTGCATGAAGAAGTTCCCCTCTCATCCGTCTGCAGAAGTTTTGCGTTCACCCGTGCAGCCCACTTTCCCTTCAGAAGTTCATGAGCGGTCTGGACGTTGCTCAAGGTGAGTGGTGACGGAGGATTTTCTCTGAAGGTCGTTGCAGACTTATTCCAAGAAGCTGCCGTAGATGAAGGAACCTTGTGCACAGTCCTCCTTGCTCGAATTGGTTTGATGTCGAGGCAGCACCAATCCACATGTGATGAAGTACAGCTAATTGAAGGACCGGAGGAGTTTGGCGGCGGCGCTGCCGAGCTGCTGCCGTAGAAGAAGGCTGATATGCTGGTGGGGGAGGTGTTGCTCGGTTGCTGCCACGGAAGAACGCCAAGAGGCGACGGGGGGCGTCGCTGCTTGGGCGCTGCCGCGGAAGAACGCCGGGAGCGGAGGGGCGGCATCGCTGCCGGCCGCCACCGCGGAAGAAGGCCGGGGGGAAGGGGCGGTGGTGCTCCCAGGCCGCCGCTGCGGGAGAAAGCGGGAAGGGGAGGGGCGATATCGCTCCCAGGCCACCGCCGCGGAAGAAGGCCGGGAGGGGAGGGGCGGCGGTGCTCCCAGACCGCTGTCGCGGAAGAAGGCTAGGAGGGGAGGGGCGGCGGCGCTCCCAGGCCGCTACCGCGGAAGAAGGTCAGGAGGGGAGGGGCGGCGGCGATTTGGTGGGCGATGTGCAGAATAACGCTAGTGTTATTAGAACAAGACTCTTAAGGGGTGTTATCATAATAGACCCACCATATATATATATACACTGGTGCGCGTCGGTACTAACCAAACGGTTTTTAAACCCTTTCTGCGATGGCATTTGGAACCGTCACCAAGTGAGTGTGGGCAATAGGGGGGTACTTCCCACACGACCCAGAAACCGTCGGGGATAGGGCCCCTACAGTACTCCTACTCGTGTCTGCTCGCATTGCCATCATAGTCGGTATTTTGTGGTGCTACGTTTACGATGCGCGGCCCATCACAAATGGTTCACTATTATAGAATGTGTATGATGCGCGGCCCATCACAAACGGTTCACCATTAAGAAGATTAGCTAATCATCGTACGAGTGTCGGACAGGATTACGAAACGTCAGACCGTCGTAACATCGTCGTACACGACAACTATCGCACACGCTATTCTGTGGTGCAATGTTTACAATTCATACTTGATCAGAAACAATTCATGGTTGCAAATCGTGTATGATAAGGCAACTAACGCAAACGTTTAGTTTGGCCACACCGTTTGTGATATTGTCTGACATCGCACACGCTTTGCAAACGGCAAACGTGTGCATGCTTGCACACGTTTCCTCTCTGTGAACCGTCTCGGATTATGGAGCATATCGCAAACGTTTGTGTTTTACCAACCGTGTGTGCCGTAACAACCTGGAGAGCGTAATTTCACTGTAATTTAATTGCTGCTTTTGCAAATTGTACCGGATTTGGATTTGAATTTGAATGTATGCTATCCATCAGGTTCAAACAACCAATGCATTATTCGATTCATAGGTACATATGTTCAAGAATTACATAAGAACCAAATAAAGAATGATGAATCATAGTTGTATACTTGTACTATTAAAGACGATAAAGAAAGAGGCGAAATATATTCTGGTTGCTGAACAAGGTGAAGCGGAATGCCCATATTGTGCTCTCCTCCATGCAGATGGTACGCATGACTCTAGTCCAACCCCTTGTGATGGCCGACCGCCCATCCTTCACGGTCTTCATGAAAACATCTAGATAATCATCGTGTTCTGGTAGAAATATTTTAACCTTTGCATGCCCACCAATCATGTAGTTTGAGAGGTAATCTTGAGTAAACTGCTTTGGCAACCACTGCAAAGGAAAAAGATTCAGACATTGTCATCTAACACAACTCATTATGGGCAGTAAAAAGAAGGCTGCAGAGTTCTTACTTACCATCCTGCAGTTCGCTGTTGTCTTGGATAAAGTGTAAACAAATAGTTTAATTGCCATCTTTGGACCCATTTTACTAACAATCTTTATCAGCTTCCTCACTTGATGCTGGTTCATCGATATCTCATTGCCCCATATGCAGAAAGGGTCGAAACGCGGATCTTTACCAATGACATATGTACCTAATAGCACCAAGTTAATATTAGAAGCCAAACAACAATTGCACAATGATGTAGTACAACACTCTTCTATAATGTCTATATACATCCGTATGTGGTAGTCCATTTGAAATCTCTAAAAAGACAAATATTTAGGGACGGAGGGAGTATCTTATAACATCCAATATACTCACATATTAGATGAATTAACATCTTATATTATGGGCCGGAAGGAGTTTAGTTCATTCTTACAAATTATTGGCTGATTAACTGCTGCTGTATCCATGGGTTATAGTTAGTTTGACCTAGTTCAGGCTCAAATAGCCCTAAAGTATATCTAAACACGAGGGCTAGTTTGAGCTAGTTGCATTTATAACCCACCCAAAAAAACTATCCAACCCAAGAGGTGCTAATTGGAGCTAGTTCTCCTAGTGCATTTATTGTCAATCTAACCCTGCCATCCAAACAACTCTTTGGATGGAGTTAGTTTAGGGTTAGCAATGAGCTAGAAACTAACTCTAACCTCTAGCTAAGTTGAGTATCCAAACATGGTTGTGTTGTTGCTGTTGCTGCTGCTGCTCTTCTACGTATATCTAGACATCATTGGAACATTAATGTAACACTCTTCCTTGTTGCTATGAAGCCTAGGATTGCATATTTAGACATTAAGTACAGTGCATGTTGCTATGTAGCCTTAGATATATTACATATGGCCCTAGTTAACCTAACGAAAAATGGGTTGCAGATATATTCAGTTAAAAGTCCGATTCACAGATTAGTCCCTTATCAGCTGCCGGCCTATATGGTACCAGCTACCGATATCCTGAACAGTGAGAAGATATAAGCCATGGGATGAAACTAACCTCGATGGAAAACAGCAGTCGTTCCCAAAATTGTCCTGTGTAGGTACATTGAGAAGAATGTTAAGCACAACAGGCTAAACATCAACCAAAATTATACATGGCAGACAAAATAATATCCAAAAGATAGCTTCAGTGTGCAGGTTTAAGCACGCTAGTAAAGCAAAAGAAGTGGAAAGGTGTGCTAACTGCAACATGCCTAACATTTAACAACAAGCAAACATAGTCATTCAAACTGGTATTGTGCTGGTCTAAGTACACTGGTTATGGTTAAATAAAAATGGAAAGGCGTGTTAACTACAAGATGCAGCAACCAAATGTAGTCATTCATAGTGGTATTGTTCAAACTGGTATTGATGAATTTGAACTGCACAGTTCATACTTGCACATATAGAACATCACGTTGTGAATAACTAGAATAAACAAGGCATACTTCGAACAACCAAAGATAGCATTTGAAAAGGCTAGCAGCAGCGCGGGTTTTAGGTGTATCAGTAGCGCGGGGACCATCACTACTAATAAGGCGCTACAGCTAACACGTAGCAGTAGCGCGTGCTCACCGGCGCTACTGCTATACAAGTGTAGCAGCAGCGCGCTTCGTGGAAGCTCGCTACTACTAATAGCTCTAGCGCGCGTTTCCTGGATGCGCTACTGCTATCGTGGCGCTGCCGCTAACTTTTCTCCACTCGCTATTGCTAATTTTAGTAGTTTTTTTTCTGCATATTTGTTTTGTATTTGAATAGGCTTTACACAAGAATCTTTAGCAGATACAAATGTCATCATGATACACATACCAATGGCTGCGAGACCACAAATGTAATCATATCATATACATACAAATAGTCCCATCATAATCATCATCCAATACAAAGTGGTATCTCGTCATCATCTCGAAAATAGCGATACATGCAAGTCTTGAATACTTGCAACTACAACGTCATCCATCTAAACAATGGTATATGCGAGAAGAGCTATCACTATGAGTGAGAGCGGAACTATGCAGTACATGAGGCGGCGGTTACGAGTCCTCTCTCACGCTAGCGTGAACCTCAAGTAACTAGCTTCTCCTTCTTGTATGCTTTTGAAGCCTTTATGGCTGGCGCCCGAGACCCCATTCACTTGCGCCTGACACTCAGGCCACTCGTTGTACACCCCCGGAACCTTCCCTTTGTACACGACATAGCACCACCATCTCGCCATCAAGAAACTAGGTACTTGTTAGAGATGCATGTTCATCAAGAGGATGTACAATCATATGCAACAAAATATATATATTAGATCAACACGAAAAAGAAAGGGTTAATTAGCAACTAGATGCAACATACACTACGCAAACTAATTAACTAGAGGTACGCAGGTCATCATACCCAAACAAACAAAGTAGCGTTACGCAAGTTCGGCAGGGACCATGGACATCACAAAGTTTCATCGCTACAGAAAGTATACAAGTTCAACCGACACATATATTCATCATCGGCATCGTAAATCACTAGAAGTTCCATCCTTCCATATCATCGAGGATGGACCCTAGCTTCTTGAACGACGTGAGGTCTTGACGTTGCATGCCTATGCGAGTTCGGACGTCAGCTCGCGATATAGGGCCGTGGTGGAACATCCCCTTCTCATCGATGACTTCTTTCATGATGATCGTCGCAATGTCCCTTTGGATGCGAAAGAAGTTATCTCTAAGTTTATAATCCGCTTCTCCATGAGAGTCTAGCCACTTGTGGATATGTTCATCATTTCTGCTTCATGCAAAGCTTTTGGTGATCCGTGTTGAACTCAATCATGAGATGGAGGATGTAGAATCCATCCTTCTTGCTTGGTTTTGGGACATGGATGCAGCAGAAGTTAGTTTTATGCGCGAAACCCATCTTCTTGTTCCTTTGTTTCCTGATATGCATGTGGCCACCTCTAATGCTGAAGCCTTGGAGAGCATCATCCAGAATATTCATTATGTGGGTGTACTCCTTCTTCTCGTAGTCTCTGGAAGGGTCGAAATACACGGCATGGGAGACTCACGGGTAAAGAACGATAAGGATGGCGCGCTCATTGCTGCGGGGAAAAGATACCTCAAATTATTCTTCATATGAGCGAGAAGGAATGATTGAAATGTACGAAAGGGTTGTCCGGAACTGACTTACTTTGGATGATAAGGCAGGAGGACAATTTCCTGGTCCTTATTCTGTACCACGAAGTTTTGGAGGTAGTCCCTAGCAGTTTCACGCTCAAAGTCGCCGAGACTCAAGAAAGACTCGTGCATGTAGTACGGATCCGCCACAAAGATTTGCGAGACTTCTTCTCTCTTCATGACGAAGCTCATATGTAGCGCAAAAAGGCGGACGATTGTAAAATCGAGCCGCCTTGTCAGAAACATCTCAAAGATATGGTCAAACCGCAGGAAGAACACCTCCGCGGGCCGTGTGTCGACGTAGCACTTCCCCACAGGCACACGAGCCGCGTATGTCGGATATCCTGGATCCTTCGAGGCTAGTAGGCTTTTCTCAGTCGACAGCACATGGTCGTGCAGTCTCCTGAGATCCCCTGATAGTGCCTCCAGCGGTTTCAACGGTAGCATCGGCTCGCTCGTGATGGAACATGGCCGCACCTTTCACGGGTACACGCTCTTCAGAATCCATCATCTGGCTGCTATGTGCTCTGGCTTCTTTGAGGCAGCTATCTTCCCCGATCTCTTCCTCTCCTTTTTCTTGGGCACACCTTCCAGACCCTTCCTTAACCCCTGCCCCAGTGTTCCCGGGCTAAGCACTGTATGACCCTCGGCTAATTGAGCCTGTGTTGAGGCAGCATTTTCAGGCGTGTCCTGTGAGGATTTCATGAAGAGAGACTTTTTGCAATCCCTGCTACGACCTTCCTGCCCGGGTAGATCATCCATATCCTCATTAGCATGCTGATAGCCCGATTCGTCATGTGGTTGACTCATCATATCTATGTCACAGTCATACGCGTTTGTATTGAGGAAACCCATTGGGTCGACCTTCGTCTCATCATCCATTATATGTTCTACAGGACCGATTACATCAGCCAGTACTATTGCACCCCCTTCATCATGTCGTCCGCCGCTCTCACCCGACACTACAGGAGCTGGTAATTGCGTAGGCGGGGTGGTGGTCTCCGCACATGGTTGTTGATGTGTGGTTATTGGTGTGCTCTCGGCCGGCTCTAGACGAATAAGATTCTTCGGCCATAGCAACACCCAACCCTTGCAGTTTCCAATCCGCGGCGGGGTCTCGTTGTCCTCTCCCACAGGATGTACTGGAGGAGGCAAATGCTCGTGCCCCAATTTCACACCGGACAAGTTAACCCTGAAGTGCCCAACGGGGATCGGCTGGTTGTGGAACGTGGGTTGCAAGGGGTTCATTATCATCCCCTTTCCCACGTCCACCTTCTGGCCTTTGATCAAGTAGAGTATGGTGCACGGGGTTTCTTTGGCCTGCAAACACATATGTCTGTGGCGTAAAACATCCGAAAGGCAACGAAAATGGAATATTCTATATATATATATATGTTGGTGCGACATGTAATTACCGTGACGGCGTCGAGCTTAGCCAAAGACGAAGGCCCACCTAGCGCGCCAGAGACTGAGGACGGGCTGCTATGAGCGGGAGCG
This sequence comes from Triticum aestivum, assembly GCF_018294505.1. Classification (NCBI taxonomy): domain Eukaryota; kingdom Viridiplantae; phylum Streptophyta; class Magnoliopsida; order Poales; family Poaceae; genus Triticum; species Triticum aestivum. Next base: position 245,114,243 of record NC_057811.1, on the reverse strand, counting down.
GCTGCGAGAGGAGGACCGGTTGCGTAAGCAAGTGATGGTGCGGTGGTGTTGTTGTTCATGGAGTTGCTCCAGACGAAACTGAGCAACGGGAAATCATGTACCGTCTTGTCTGGATTTTCCTTCGTCTAGTTGATGATAGCTGGAACCAAGTTAGTAGCAAAATCATTTCTGCAGGCAGTTACAGCTGCATTGACTGCTTGCAGTAGCAACTCATTTTTCTCCTCGGCTGTTTTTCGCGTCCCCAGCTGCTTTTTTCTTGACCGCAAGCTTCACCTTCGCGTCGATGTCCGCCTGACTAAACTTCTTTTTCTGCTTCTTGGCCTCCGAGCCCTTGTTGTAAAACACCTTCCACGTGGCGCCGTCTCCAGCGCCGTGCACACGACCATATTGCGGCCGCTGGCCCAAAGGGAGTCCCTTAAGTTCGTTCAAGGCCCGGTTGAGAGGGGTGTCCCACTTGGGCCTCATCGGAGAAGTAGGGCTTTCGGCTGCAAGCTGGAGTTGCTTCTCCTGCAGAAGGAGCGTGAACCGTTTAGGAATGTGTAGTCGACTAGATATGGAGCTAAATGTAAGGTGGTAAAAGAATAATTACAAGTAGTCTAATCAATTTCCTCGTGATCTTGTCCGTGTAAAAAACCTTCTTTTCCTTGTCCCACTTGTAGCGGGCCCTGATGAAGTCACGCTCCAAGGGGTTGGTGAACTTCGCAAAGGGGTCTGGGAGACCCGCGGCTTCACGTTCCGTGTCCTCCTTATCCCATATGGGCCTTTTACCGAGGTAGCCACGGCTTCCGAGGCGATGCTTCCCCGTGTTCCTTTGCTGAAGGCTCTTGAATTTCGCAGCGTTAGCCTTGGCTGCCTCGGTAGCGCAAGTGTCCTTGAACTTTTCGAACTCCTCTACCGTAAGTGTCGGATTTTCCTCCAGAATCTTGGACAGGGCTTCCTCAGCCTCAATAGCTCGTTTCACCCTCCCTTTCCAGGAGGCCAAATCATTGCTGAACATGCCCATGGCGTGATTGTTAATCTTTTTCATCTTCGGATCATCCCACGGTTCTTCTATGTTATCATCCCGGTCGGGGAACTTGAATCTCTTGTGCAACTTCGTCAGGAGCAACTGCGTCAAATGTTCTTTAGTCCTTAAGTCACCGTCGTTGATGCTCGCGCATTCCCGTAGGATGCATCCTACTTGGTTCCCATAGCACTTGCGAGGTTCTTCCGGCTCTAATGGCTCAAACTTGCCAGGTGCCATCTTTGTGATCACTAGTCGTCCAATCCCTAGTTTGTTAGGTTTTCATATCCTCTGCTTCTTCTGCTTCTTCTTTTCGGTAGCGGCATCGGCGCCGGTACCATCCCCGCCGGTATCTTCCCCGCCGATACCTTCCCCGCCGGTCTCGGCACCGCCATCGATCTCGGCGCCGCCATCGGTGCCGGCGCCGTCGGTGTCGATGTCGGCGTCAGTACCATCATCGAGGCCGACCTGCAAACCTTGCTTAGCAGTCAAATAGTCGAGGTACTCTTGTTCACCCTCATAATCCATCTCGTCTGCATCTTGGTCAGAAGGCCCAGTTTCCTCGTTGTTCGACATGTTTCCTATAATTAAGTCTCCTCGTTTAATTCTAAAAGTATGAAAAAATGAGAAATGACATAAAAAAGATATCTATGTTTGCCGGAATGTCGTTTCCCAGCAACTCCCAGCACTCGATATGCCTACTATCTAGCACAAATCATGCCAAAATTCACGGAAAATTTCGGCATGACCTTTGCTAAAAAATGGACATATCGAGCGCCTGAAATTCACCGGAACGGAAATGAATAAACATTCCGGCATAACATAGGCCACTCGGATCATTTACCCTGCACATAATCATCATTTTCCAAATATGACATGTCCAAAACATCACATGTCCAAATTCCAAACATGACATGTCCAAAACATCACATGTCCACATATCACATGTCCAGTTCAAATTTGCATATAAATTCAGCCTACCTACATTCAGCCTACCTAAATTTGCTTTAGCAAGGGATGTTGATTTGGACAATTGCTTAAATGCTGCCTTTTCTTTTAACTACAATTGCTTAACCCTAAATTTCTGTCCTATTTTAAAACGTACGGTTCATAAAAAACTAGCTAAATTCATAACTAAATAGATAACCTAATTAACCTACTGCCCTAACTAAAACCTAAGTAAATTAACCGAAGAACCCTAGCTAGCAGAGAGAGGAGGAGCGCTTGGGGGGGGGGTTACAGAGGGTGCAGGGGCGAGGAGGCAGGCCCGACGACGGCTGAGGTTGGGAGGAAGCAGAGGAGGGAGGC
>NC_057811.1:245104649-245111512 GCF_018294505.1 Triticum aestivum | reverse complement strand
GAGGGCGGGGCGAGCGCAGGGGCGCGGCGAGGGCGGGGCCGAGCATAGGGGCGCGGCGAGGGCAGGGCCCCGGCGGGATTTGGGGGAAAAGAGGCGGGATGAAGCAGAGAGAGTGAGGATTTTGGGTTAAGTGGACATAGCAGTAGCGCGTTTAGAGAAAAAGCGCTACTACTATTACAGGTAGCTATAGCGGTTTTGTGCAGAAAGCGCTACTGCTAACTTGACTAGCTGTAGCTCTTTTTCAGTAAAGCGCTACTGCTATAACCAACAATTTTCCTTTTTCTTTTCCTTTATTTTCTCTCACTTTTCTTTTCTCTTTTTCCGAGAGCAGTGAACGAAGGGAAGGCGATATATATTGCATCATTTGATGGTTAAATATATATACAAAATAGGAACATATATATTACATCATTGGACCCATGCATAATAATGGCTAAGTGTGTATACAAAATAGGAATATATATATATATATATATATATATTACATCATTTGACCGATAACATACGGTTCCTTAGCGTTGACGTTTTCGTTTTGAGTCAGCTTCTTTCCCTTCTTGTTCATTGAAGAATAATTGAGCCCCTCATTGTGACTTTGCCTTTTCCATGGAGTACAAATTTTCTTAGGTAATGTAGTATTGATTCTTCTTTTGACGTATACTTCATCACCATCGTCATCTTCTCTCATTGGGTTGCCCTACTGATCGTAGTCTTCCTCGTTGGCGACTCCATCCATTCCAATGATGTTCCTTTTGCCTCTCCTCACGACAACACGGCTGGGATTGCGCGAGTCGGTTATGAAGAAGCATTGTGTCACGTGCTTAGCGTGTACCCATGGCTCATTTTTTATGATAGCGTTCACGGTAGCGCTCTTGGCGTCGGGTATAGTCATGGTAGTGAAATGAAGATTTTCTCTTTCAACATTCTTAGCCCATCTGACACGGAACATCGTCGTGTTGTGCAGTCCAGAGTAGTCAAGCTCCCAGATCTCCTCGACCCTTCCGTAAAATCTTTCAGTTGCGCCGTTGTCGCTGCCGGTCATGCATTCCATCGTCACTCCTGAGTTCTGATCATCACTGTCCATATCTTTGGCCTCCGTGTAGAACATGTATCCGTTGATGCGAGGGGCCATGTGCTAAGGCGTATATGAGTAATCCGTCCTTAGAGCCCTCCTCCGGGGGATTAGCAATAATATGCTCTTTGAACCAATGCAGGAAAGTGGAGTTGTGCTCTCATACACCCCGGTCACGATACTTCTTTGCGATAATTTCTTTGTGCAGTGCCACGAAAGGATCTACCTCGTCTAGGTGTTGTAGCACTACCAAGTTTGCTACGTCAAAGTCGCTGCGTCGATCTGAGTATGCCACGTGCAGTTCCCTGCGACCGTTGGAGTGACCTTCTCCTTCGAGCCTCCCATCGTGCTTGTTAACGGGCAAACTAACACTAACATCAGGCGGCTGGTCTGCGCCATATAGAAAATTCTCGCAGAAAGAGATGCACTCTTGTGTCAGATAGCCCTGGACGATGCTTCCATCCGGACGGGACATGTTACGAACAAATCCTTTGATGATCCCATTCATCCTCTCAAACGGCATCATGTTGTGCAGAAATGATGACCCCAAGTCTATTATGTCGTCCACAATATGGACACACAGATGCACCATCGCGTCAAAGAATGCGGGCGGGAAGTACATCTCAAGCTCATTCATTATCTCAATGATCTCTTCCTGTAGCCTTCGGAGCTGCTTCAGACTGATCGACTTTCGAGAGATGACGTCGAAAAAGTTGCAGAGACCAATAAGCATGTCACGGACGTGCTTGTCCATTATCCCTCTAGGGGCAACAGGCAGTATCTGCATCATCATCACATGACAGTCATGGGACTTCATCCCGCTGAACCTTTTCTTGTCCGTGTCTAGATATCTGTTTATATCTTGCCACAATAACCGGAACTAACTTTGACTCCGGTAAGGCACTTAAAGAATTGATCGATCTCAGCCTGACTTAAGGTGAAGCAAGAAAGGGGGCAATAATCCTCTTTCTTTATTTTCTTGCCCTTCTTCTCCCGCGCCTCTGTCTCCGTCTCTGTCTCGTCTGACTGTTTACGGGGCGGCATGTGCAGATCTTCCCTGATTTTCAAATCTTGCAAGTCTTTTCTTGCCTTCGGCCCATCCTTGGTCTTATCCGGCATGTTCATCAGTGTCGCGAGCAAGCTCTCAAGGACATTCTTACAGATGTGCATTTGATCAAGGCAATGAGGTGCATCGAGTTTGTGCCAGTACTCCAAGTCCCAGAACACAGACCTCGTCTTCCATACCTTCAGCAGCGGCTCCGGTGCCTTTTTCAGCATATTTCCCGACGCGGGGCACTCCTTCCAGTTTTTCAATAGCTCATCAATTTCGGCACCGCTCCGCTTATGTGGAGGTCCTCGATGCTCAGCGTGACCATTGAATAGATCTCCACGGTTTCTCCACGGGTCGTCCTGTTCGAGCCATCTTCAATGCCCCATGTACACGATTTTCCCAGACCCGCCATCTTTCCTTGACATTAGCTGCTGAGACGTCGTATCATCCATGCACCGCGTGCATCCGCAATATCCATGGCACACCTGGCTTGCGACATATCCGTAACCGAGATAGTCGTGCACCGTCGTGATCAGTGCGACTCTCATGTAGAAATACTCGCCTTTGCTGGCGTCCCATGTCTTGGCCTATGTTTTCCATAAAGTGTCTAACTCCTCTTGAAGTAGCCCCAGATACAAATTAATATTATTTCCTGGTTGTTTTGGCCCTTGAATAAGCATGCTCATGTGAATGTACTTCGACTTCATGCACAACCAGGGGGGAGGTTGTACATCCATACAAACACGGGCCATGTGCTATGGTTGGTGTTCTGGTTGCCAAAAGGATTCATGCCATCGGTACACGTGCCGAGCACGATGTTCCTTGCATCACATTCGAAATACCGATAGAAGCTGTTCAACGCTCTCCACTGGCTTCCATCCTTGACGTGTCTCAGTTTCAGATCATCTCCATCGTCGGGCTTCTTCCTCTCCGCGTGCCAGCGCATTAGCTTTGCTTCCTTAGGATCTATGAAATACCGCTGGAGATGGGGAGTGATCGGTAAGTACCATACAACTTTCTGGGAGAAGCATTGCACACCGGACAGCTTGTTTTTTCCGCGTGCTCCTTCCGATAAATTATGCAATCGTTGATGCATGCATTGTATCTAACATGCGGCAGATCAAGAGGGCACACGATCTTCTTGGCCTCATCAACACTAGTAGGACATGGATTCCCCGCGGGAAGAACATCCTTTAGGTATTTCAGATGCTCATTGAGGCTAGTGTCGGTCCAGTTGTTTTTAGCCTTCGTCTTCAGGAGTTGGAGTGTGAAACTCAAGCGGGTCACCTCAGGATTGCAACCATCATACAATGGAGTGTTCGAGTCTACCACCAGTTGCTCCAGCTTAGCCTCCTCTCTAGAAGCAGCTCTCTCAGTACTTGTCTCCTTGCGAAGCAGTGCTTGAACATGAGGGTCCCGCATGATTGAACTTAGTACCGACGAACTCTGCTGCGTGGAGTCCATGTTCTCTCCGCCGACATGTCCAGCCCCTTCTCCTCTGCCATGTCCGGCCCGTTCTCTGCCACCATGTCCGGCCTCTTCCCCGCCGCCATTATCGATCATCTCTTCGTCTTGCCCAGTGTCGTCATTGGCTGCCCCGTCGGCGTCCTCAACATCATCATCCTCATCTTCAATTATCCACCGAGTATAACCATCCATGAAACCAGTCATGAGCAGGTGCACTTCGACACGACCTTCGTCATAGGGGTCGAGCCAAACTATTCCTTTGCATCTTCGACACGGACATAAAACCTCTGTCAGGTTATTTTCTTTCATGTCCTGCACCGCCGACCGCAACCACCTATCCACCATCGTTCCACTGACCATCATGAACACCTGCACAGTAGTAATAAACAAATTGATTATAAAAATGCGTGCATGCATCAAAGTCATACAAAAATTCAGCATGACCTTCCCTAAAAATAGGACATATATAGATCTAGAGTTTGCCCGGAATTCGCCGAAACAGAAATAAATCGACATTTCGGCCAAACATAGGCAACTCAAAAGCACAATTTGGCGTCAACTCATGCCACACACACAATTTCCATCATATTTCCCAATTATCATATCACACACACACATACACATATTTCCATTTTGCAAAAGCATGAAATTTTAATCACCTCTATCTCGAGATCGAGCACACGGTGTGTGGATGATGATGTAGGGAGATCAAAAGTGCACAAAGCTCTTCTTGACAAAGAAAGATCTAGTTAGGGGGCAAATAGGCCACCTAACTAAATGCTACATCTACCTAGCTAGCTAATTTGGGAGGAGACAACTTCAACTAGTGGAGGGGGAAGGAAAAAAAGAAAGGAGATGCATTAATGGAGGTGGTGTAGTTAGCTAGGAGTAATGAAGAGAGAGAAAGGTAGGTAGAAGAGGGAGAGTAATGGGGGGAGAAGTATTGAGGAAGAAGAAGTGTGAGAGAGGGAGGATGTGGGAGGTAGGGGAAAGGGAGGAGAGGGAGATGGGGAGGGAGAGGTGGAAAAAGGTGGTGGGTCCTGCGTGTTAGCAGTAGCGCGGTAACAAAAACGCGCTGCTGCTAAGAGCGTAGCAGCAGCGCACTTTCCTATCACATGCTACTGCTAAACAGGCCAACCGTGTGGACAATTTCAAAATTAGCAACAGCGACGTGACTAAAAAGCGCGCTACTACTACGGCGTTAGCAGTACGCGCTTCTTGACGCCGCGGCTGCTGGTAAACTTAGGTCGTTGTGTACTGTCGGTGGATTTTTGTAGCAGCGCGGTTTAGACATCACGCGCTACTGCTAAGTTTACATCAGTAGCGCGCTTTCCCTAACCGCGCTGCTACTAATTAGCAGCGCCTCTTTTTGTGCTGCGCTGCTGCTAAGATTCTGTGTATAAGGTTTTCCCTAGTAGTGTTTGAAACTGAACATATTCCAACTACAAACAACCGAACAATCAAAAAACTTTAAAAGAGGCATATGCTAGCTATAACAGGCTTAACAACAAGCAAATATATGCATTCCTATCGGTATGTTTAAAACTGGATTGATGAAATGTACCGCACAGTAAATAATTGCACATATAGAGCATCACATTGTGAACAACTGAAATAAACAAGGCATACTGCAAACAACCAGATATAACAATTAAAACTGGACATATTCTCACTACACTACAAAAGGGACTTGACAAAACAAATCATAGGTTCCCCCCTATGAAGAGGCACGGCAAAACAAATCATGGGTTTCCTCACTTGTCACAGTTGGGCTCGTTCCCGTGGGAAGAGCATGGACCCTGGATGCGCTCCATGTTGTCGCAGATGGGATCCTTCCCCTTGGAAGAGCATTGTTGTAGGGTGCCCTCCCTCATGTCGCGGACGGGCGCTTTCCCCTTGGAAGAGCAGATGGGCTCTTTCCCCTTGGAAGAGTTGGAGAGGGTGCCCTCCTCGTGGTCACCGTCGATGAGGTCTGACTTGGAAGCTATGGATACCAAGCCAGTGTCGCAGAACGTGTCCTTCAGAAATGACAAAAGGGGCTCGATGGCGATGTAGAATGGCAAATTTTTGACAGTGAGCCAGAGGAGATCAGTGGCGGGGCCATGGATGAGATCGACGGCTGTTGAACCCGAGGGGTTGGGGGGTGGGCCACTTAACCTGTGACACAGCCCGCCTCAGGCCGTCGCAGTCGATGACCTCGATGTCGTAGCCGGCGGACGAGACATGCCCGCATACTCTAGCCCGCTGCTTGAGTGCCTGCCGCCAGTAATGGTCGTCAGCTTCCTCGGCGACGTCGAGCGAAGAGACCGCTATACACCTCTTTTAGGCCAGTCGCTCCTCGAGCTCGACGGGAAGGTAGCCGGGCTTAGGCTGCGACGCTCTGGAGTGGGGGATGGGGATCTGTGGGAAAGGGGGCATTTGGCAGGCATCATCTATGAAACTCAGGGCGGCCTAGGTATGGAGATTGGTGGGTAAGCTGCACGGGCAAACCGGCAGATGTTCACAATGGAGGCCTTGCGGCGGCGGCGGCGGTGGGGACCTTGCTAGGGTTTCGAGCGAGGGAGGGTGTGTGTGTGTGTGCGCGCGCACGCCCGAGGAGGTTTTGGTGTGTGTGTGTGTGTGTGTGTGTGTGGAGGGGGGCGCGGGGTGTTTGAGGAAATGACGCGGGTACTGAAAATTTTACTACGTGGGAGTCAAACGCGGGAGTGAAATGCCGGGCTATTGAAAATTTTGATGATAGTGCATCGCATACGGTCCGGAAATAACAACCGTGTGTTACGAAACAGAAAAACCCTCGAGGCGGGCAGATATTTTCTAGGGATGCATGCAGGATTGGGAACAAGAAACATCGCATACGGTCCGGAGATAACAACCGTGTGTTATGAAACAGAAAAACCCTCGAGGCGGGCATATATTTTTGAGAGGGGGCTCCTCGTGGAGCCCAATGTACTGTGCGGATGTGTGCGTGACAGGTGCACCGGCGTGGCACACGGTTAGTTTGAGTGAACCGTGTCTATTACATCATCCGACTTATCTAATGTTCATAAATTTGGCGAATAAATGACGCGGGAGAGGGTCAGAACACGAACACAGTTGCATGTGGGCCAAATTTATGTAACAAAAGGGTGGTTTGATTTTCAAATACCAAATGCAACTTCGATGTGGCACCTCTGTCGCAAAGCGCACGGTATTGCTTGCCCCCACCCCCCACCCTCGTGTCGGCACGAAGGGAATCCTAAGCTTCGAATGCATGCCCCCTCCCCCCCAACCGAGTTC